>NW_019091239.1:0-48418 GCF_002217175.1 Folsomia candida
CTGTGCATATACGTATGTAACTATGGAATTTGACAAAATATTTGAAATGCAAATATTTGCGTGTAATACTTAATTTCAAACATCCCCACTCTTGTTGACAAACATATCTTGAGCATACCTTTGATTAACTCACTATGGAGAGACAAATAACGAACAGGAAGCTAGTATTGATCATCAATGCTAGTTTCCTTGTTTATCACTTTAGTGTTTTTAAAGCATACATGGGTCATCCCATTACGTGTGGTTGACCTAATACCGTAATGACACAAGTGTCAGACGACAAACCATGTTTCGATAAGTGCATGTCCTGCAATACAATTCTTATATAGTTAAGGTCAACATTTTGAATTATTTAGTTTTAGCTGTATTTAATATAAAATTATTGCTTAACTCTTCAATTCAGGGTTGCCCATGTTTCTGTTTGATTTCAGAACTATCACAAATCATAAACTGTATAATTTAAACAAAGTCGTATGTGTTTTAAACTCTGATAGATAACTTATACGCAAACATGTGTTGACACTTGGGCGTACACATAAGTGAGTAAGTTTAAGTCAGGTTTACTAGGACTGAAGCAAAATAACTCATAAAATAACTCAAGGCTTGCTAAATTAAATATACTTCGGAAAGCATAATAGCGATACTATTTACTAGAGACATTACCAGCGGCGTCAGTGTCACTGCCGTTCCAACAATTCACCCAATCTCCCCCAGTTGGCTCGGTCGGTTAAAACCTTAGTAAAACCATGTACCGTATATATTTATAAAATCTAAGTCACAATTGATAAGAGCAATACAACAAATCCTTGTTGCTTTGTTATGAACCCTGATTGCCTTTTTTTTTCACCGTATCTGCAGTCGACTATTATCAAAAGTTAAACTGGGTTAAATGTTGAGCAATAAAGGTAACTTACATATGTACCATAAGTTGTCTACGTTGACCTCAATTGTGTGGGCTAATATGCAATTAGTGACACCCATTCGATACCTTGATCAACTCCCTCAAAATATTTCAAACAACATAAACAATCATGTCATATTCATAACAATCCTCCTAACAACCGGATGCGCAGGACTTTATACAAGAGCTTGTCCTTTAGAACCGCCCTGATTGTACAGACCCCGGTGTTATTTTTCATACCAAAGAAGCAAACTTATCAAACTGTTTTTTCTTCCAGTTCTGAAATCATTCAAGGTTCATGGTCGGTATGGTTATGCTATTACTGTATTTAAATAAGTATAAACTATATAATTTTTTATACAAGGGGACTTTATGTATGGTGTGTGTACTTAATTTATACCCAAAATCTTGATGAGACGTACTTATAACAGAAGTAACGATTTTTTAATGTTAGGTGGCGATTTTACCGACTGATTGAATTTTTTTCCACACTGCTCGACACCAGTCCATGCCAACATGTTTCAGTATTAGCATTCCACTGCCGGCAAAATCTAGTGAAAATCTCTTAGATTCAAAGGACCGCTAGAAACTAATACTCCAACCCTTACCGTTTAGCGTGATATAAATGCTGAAAAGAATGAATTAATCGTCACCAGTGATTTCGGGTTTTGGGCAAACCACGCAGTGGCGTCTGGCTATTCAAACTGGACTTTGTTCTATAGAAAAGGTTTTACAGGAAATTCAACAAGCCCTTCAGCAGTAGGGGGACTTGTAAGTGTGGCGAAAAGTTTCGCATCCGCTGTTATCGATGTATTCCAAATTACATGTCGGATATGATACCATTTTTGCATGAATAGCGCAGCCTCTTTATTACAATACTTCTAATACTTTACGTATCCAAGTAACCTCAAGAGTCATTGTATAACACAAAATAGTGAGACAACCTTCACCCTTCATAATGCGACATCCTGACATGAATCCTGCACATACATACATAAATGTACGTATTTATATGTCGATCAGGAGCCGAATTGAAGTGGGGGACCAGCGTTTATCTTTAAAAGATAAAGTAGCTATTATGTATTACGCCTAGCTATTGAAATACAATGTTAAGTATTGTACATATGTATGTATGCTTGGGGTGAACGCATATACATAATAGACAAATATATGCAGTTCTATTGTTGATGTATTATTATAAGAGACTTTTTAACTTTTACAAGTATGCGTTTTTCACTAATACGAAAAAAATATATTGTATTGTTGTCATTGTTACGGACACATGTGAAATTATGCTGAAGGATTTAATGCATTAAAATTAAACATACTTCGGACGTCATACATACACATCTATTTGTGCAGATTTTTAGTTAAGTACATAAGTAATGGACTCTTCTAAATTTGAAGCGGTTTATGTATGTATGTATTTATGATTGTATATGTATGACAACTCTAATGCATGCATTGTCACTGAGTTTAATGGATGTTTTTTACTACTATTCATACATTCGTTGATATCTCTCTGCATGTTAGTAAATATGCCCACCAGGATGGGAGAGACGATTAGAATGTACCTATGCAGAACACACATCTCATCTCACATAAAACATCTGGGATTTCAATTATTTTTGTAAGTTCTTGTTCTGTGAAATCTTTGATATAAAATTTACTAAATATTATGACTTGCATAGTGAACTAATTCTGGAAACGGTTACTGCTATCACCACTCGCCATCATGTTGACGGGATTTGAAGTATACATAAGTATTGTTTCGTACCGAATAACTATTTAATAATTAATTAAAATGTTTACTTACATAGAGATTTTTTGCAGGCTGGAGATTCTAAATATCATTCTGATTATCAAAACGATACAACTACCAACATCCAAGTTGGGCCGATTCTTATTCCAGATGTATGTGAATTTAATGTGTTCTGATTGTTTGAAATACTCAAATATATTTCCGTACATGTTTTAGAATAATTCTTGCATTCGCATTTTCACGTTAAAAATTATATATTTTTGAACTATATTGACCTCGTAATTTCTCATTTCTGAATGTTAATTCACATTTTCCAGGTAATGCCTCACATCTTTAAGTTCCTTGGAGTCCAAGACATAAAAAAATGTCGGCTAGTCTGCAAATCATGGCATTACTTTGCTACCCCTGTACTTAAAGCGAATTCAATGACCCTGATTCCATGTTACCCTGTGGGGGATGACAACAACGATATTTTTAGAAAGACTGGTACACTTCTGTCCAGTCAATATCCATCTGGAGATTGAATGCCTATAAAATGCTCAAAGTCACCCCGGAATCCAAAAATGTTTCCGAATGTGACAAATTTGAAATCCATTTTTATCTCGTATCCAACAAAGAAACTACAGTGGCAGACGACCGTCTGCAAGAAACTTATTGCCAATTCGGCCAGTACTTTGGAAAGGTTAAGTTTTCAATGGAGCGGAAACCAGTTAGATTTTGCTCCCGTGCATCGCACAGTCTTCCCAAAATTAAGGGAACTTGAGATATTCAAACGATCGCTTCCGAGATACGAAGATCTCGAAAGAATTGGTCAAGTTGTTATAGAATCGTTCCCAGCTTTAGAAAGTCTGAAAATTGATTCTGGAATTTTGTATAAATTTCAAAGTTGGAGTCCTACCAAAGTACCACTGTAAGTGGGTATCTACAAATAAATAGTGGAATCTCCAAACTATCGGATTTATACGAATTGATTTCTAATTAATTTACAGATCTCTCAAGTCCTTAGAAATGAAAGGATATTCAAGCTACAAACAGATGTATTACCTTCTTAACATTCGTTGTTCTTTGAAGACACTGGTCTTAGATAGGGTTAAATTTGATGATATTGGCCATCGTGTTGACGAACTACCAACAATTCTATACAGCGTCCTAAAAACGTTTTCACCCACTTTGGAAAAACTTTCTATAGATCTGCGTTGGTGGATAGGGGGTAAACAATTAGAATGGAAATTCCCAGTGTTTCCGGTTATGAAAAGGTTGAGGGTCGTAAATAATGGTGTGCTCGAAAAAATTGCATTTGAAAATCCCTGTTCAGACGTTTTTGGAAGGATTGATTATAAAGTGTGTTTTCCTGTCTTGGAAAGTTTACATGTTTGCATTGAAGCAATTAATTTGTCACCGTTGGATGCATTTCTTCCGATGGAAAATAACGGATGTTCCATGGTTGTGGATTGGGTGAAAGAAATTGACATAAGGCGGATCAGGCTTTTCGTTCGGGCTGTTCCACGATAGATATGACAACCCTTGAGGCGAGAGTGTTGAACATTTTTCCCAATGCGAGACGAACGGTAAGTTAAATTTAGAAATATATACGTTTATTGTGATATTTTGCTGTGTGTAGATTTTTTTTACATGTTTGTTTCTCCTGTTTATAGATAAATATTTCGTAATTGTTACTGATTAATCATGGCGAAAACCTTGATCATGTCTTAATGTTAATGGACGACTTGGAGATTATTGGATAATTAAGAATAATAATTATTATTCTGCACATCTTTAAAATCCTTGTGTATCCATTGAAACGTAAAGTGGCTGGAATAGAGTTCTTGTAATATGTTGTTATATAGGAGTCAGAATTTAGTAAATGTTTTAGGAAAAAAATTCGTGATGCGAGTCCAGGGGGACACGGGGACACTGCACCAGTTTTCAGATGTCCCCCTAATCTGCCCATGTTTTATTAACCCAACCTTCTCCTATCTCACGATGTTAAAGTCCCCCCATGACCCCTCCCCACCTCCGCCGCTTCTGTAATTAGTATAATCTTTTTAATTTTCATCCGTAAATTGTACGTCCCCATACTATGCGATATAAAGTTATGTATGCATTTAGTGTAAACCATGCAGTACTGTTGTTAACGGTAATGAACATAAGTGTTAAATTTAGTACTACAACCAATAAATAACGGCGTAATATTTTTAAAATTCGATGATAAATGACTATGGAAAATTTCCATAGTCATGATTTCCATTGGAAATCATAAGAAATCATGGGATTGTGAGGAACGCGAGGAACTTTCTCTTTTGGTAAAGGAGACAAAGCAAAGGGCCCTTTTGGGATCCGACATTTCACCATTTGCATCTGTTTATTTCGCTTGTCCTTCAATAGAGGCGAGAAAAGTTTGTGAACATATAAATTTCCCAGTAAACCGAAAGTTTTTACTTTTTTGATTTACAAAGCCTTAGTTATCGCCGTAAAGAAAGTGATCATGTACAGCGAGAAGGAACAAGTAAGTTGTTGATTCCAATTCCATTGACTCGTGTAGATATATTTATGTATGTAGGTAATAATATTATATAATAAATTTCCGAAGGAAGAAGACTCCACAATTAATCATACCGATAAATTATTTTTATAAAAAACACTCTGAGGTGAGGCAGTATTATTAGCGATAAAAAAGTAAAACAAGAATTTCTTAATTTTTTAATTTGACAGACATCATGCGTACACGGGATAATTAAATACATATAAAATCGTAGTATTTCAATTCTTGAAAGGTTGCCTCACCGTGGCCCCACAATCGTTTTCAAAATTATTAGAGAAATTACATATTCGATATTACATGAAGAGCTTAAATTTATATCTATCCTGAGAATGTCACTGAAATAATTTTAAATCGGTTTCAACTGAACAACATCAAACTGCAATTTTCGTACTAAAAAGCAATAAGTCCGGGTAAGTCACTGGTCATTATCCTCAGAACATGTATGTGATTACCACATTATGATACCACTGATAACTTGCAACTTCTGAGTTTAATTGCGATGGTATTACAATTTGAAAAGTAGAACGGGAATTTTACTTTATGCTGGTATTGATGTTATACATCAGATCATAATATACAAAAATTGGCCTAAATTCGCTACAACTCCACAAAACCTATACATGTATTTAAATATTGAAAGCGATTGTGGGGCCACGGTGAGGCAACCTTTCAAGAATTGAAATACTACGATTTTATATGTATTTAATTATCCCGTGTACGCATGATGTCTGTCAAATTAAAAAATTAAGAAATTCTTGTTTTACTTTTTTATCGCTAATAATACTGCCTCACCTCAGAGTGTTTTTTATAAAAATAATTTATTTTATAGTTTGTATATGTAAATACATGTATACTAGTGTTAAAGGTCACTAAAGAATTCTAATCAGTATAAAGTGATTTATGACCTTTGACATGGCCTACAGGGTCATATGAAGGTCAAAGGTCAAAAATATCGACGACATCGAATTTTGGGTGTAATTTCCTTCCAGAAAGATGTCCTGTATTATAAAATAAATGGAGCAAAAAGTGCAAAAACATTTTGAACTCGTAAAGAATCGAACCCGTGAACACTATCGTCACAACCCGGCGCTCTAACCACTATACCCCCACCTCCTTGCATAGTAAATATTGTAAAGAACTCGTATTTATTTTTCATTCGATAGAAATAAAAAGTTTTAAATTGTCTCTCAGTCATTCATTTGACCTCTAATCAAAAAAATTGCAATTTAAAACAGATTCACCTTAACCTGGAGAAATTTTAAAACTCCTATGTTATTTGTTCAAGTTTAATTTTACCCCCTTCAAACCGCGATTTTTAACGGTAAAACTCAAAAATTATTTTTTTTGAATTTTTATGACACTGGAGAATTGAATTCTGTAATCAGATTTTTTTTGTCATTTTGCTTAACGACGCGTAGTTTAGCCGTGAGAATTGTGAGACCTTTTGCGTGGTCACCCTAAAAGCATACTGTTGGCTTCGCCGGGCCCCACCTGAGCATATGCATGCTTTGGTTCTGTGAGGGGCCCGCTTTATGGGGCCCCTCCGGGCCCCGCCTCACCTCAGAATAAAACCAGCATCTCCAACTCCGGACCTGTTCTTATTACAGATGTAAACTATTAAATATACGTTTAACTTATTGTATTAAATCCTGGTCAACTATTAAATCGTTTCGCTTTGGATTAATTTAATGCTATCTTCTTAACCCCCAGGTTATTAGTCCTCTCTGTAAATTTCTTCACATCACGGACATCAAGGAGTGTCGGCTAGTCTGCCAATCTTGGAATTATGGAGCTACCCCTGTCCTTAAGTCTAGAACGAGGACAAGCTTTGAATTATGTCCCGAACCAGATATTTTAGATCTCGTAGAAAAATCAAACTTCTCTCCTGTCAACGTTTATCTCAAGAAAGAACCCGGACTTAGTCCGGGTTCTTTCTAGATCCAGAGTAAATAGTCCGGCGGACTATTTACTCTGGATCTAGAAATGCTGCCTCACATCGGGAATCTTAAATCAATTCATCTCGATTACTCTGTTCGTTATGGACAATATGATAGTTCGCTGGAATTCTGTAAGAAAATTATCCTGGCGTAGTCCCACAATCTGGAAGAGTTAGAGTTGAAGTGGGGTTATGGCTTCCCTCCTTTACAAGGTACCATCTTCCCAAAATTTAAAAAACTCGTGACACGTCGTATCTGGGATAGTGTCTTTTACCACGTGCCCATCACTGATCTTGGTCAGGCAATTGCGGAGTCGTTCCCAAATTTGGAATCTTTTGAGGCAGAATGCAAAACTTTGTGCAACTTGTGAAAGTTACAAATGATAGAAAAATTTCCCAGGTACGATTCTTTATAAATATTTGTGTACGTACAGGCCATTTCATAAGTATGTAACAGGTCAGACTGATTTTTTTAAATAATTAAATTGCTGAAAATATCTAGATTATAATTTCGAAAAGCCCGTCCCGTTGAAATTTTCTGTGAGATTCTACATAATTCTGATTGGCTATGGGAATTACGATTTAGGAAATTATGAAAACTGGTACTTAGTAAACTATTTATTTAGTTTTTTACCAGTTTATTTTGAACGCATGAAACTGTGTGCATTTCTAAACCCTGTCAATTTCCTATTAAAATTACCGTCGACCTGTTAATTATGAGATGCTGTGTATTTTTAAATTAATAAATTAAAAATTATTTAACCTTATTTTCCTGATTTCTCTTAGATCACTGAATTCTTTAACCATTGTGGAATCTTATGAGTTCCTGGTCGATGGATTACGGTGTTTACTGGACATTCCTCATAATTTGAAGAGACTTACCTTAAAGTCGTTGTTCATACGGGATAACATTGATCTGGTAGATCTGTCGTCAATTTTTTACAACATTTTAAAGAAACATTCGCCCGCGCTGGAAGAACTTTACACGACATACGACGCAGGAGTTTCGAAAGTGGATTGGAAATTTCCAGTTCTTCCAAAAATTAAAATATTGCATATATTTGCAGATATGTTTAAGAAAGTTAAATTCGAAAGTAGTCTCGGCTCAGGGTGTTTCGAAGGGATTGATTACCAGAAGTGTTTTCCTGTCTTGGAAAACTTGCATATTGACACGAGAACATATGATTTTTCTGGTATAACTGCATTTCTTCCGTTGGATGCTGACCAATATCAGGTATTGGAATCGCTGAAAGAAGTTGAAGTAAATTTTTTGCCATATGATTATTCTAACAATGGTTTGACAGAGTATCCGAAATCAGTTCAGGTTCGCATATACAGGCAATTGTTCGCTATCTTTCCAAACGCGAGAGATTCGATTAATAAGCAGTTAATGACAATTAATATGTCATAATTTGTTTTGTGTGTCGTTATGAAAGTTGCACATGTTTATCTAGCGAAGGTTACAAGTCTAGTTAATTTAATGTACTTGACAACTTGTTATGTAAGTATGCATGTATGTATAAATTATTGCTAAGCAGCATTGATTGATGTGTTGAATTCAGGTGTACTACATATATTACATGACAAATATTCAATATCAAAATTAGCATTTAAGTATGTATATTATGCTTTTGATCGATAAGATATAAATAATACCTACCTTTTAAGTTATCAACAAGTAAATGTTTTTATAAAACATAAACAAAATCGGATCACTCTTACTCGTCTTTTAATTTTTTATCGTAGCTATGATACAAATTATTACTTGCAACCCTATACTTAAATATGTACATATTTTCGTTAGCAAGAACTTGTCGTAGCTTAGCAACTATCAGTAATGTGTAAGTATGTGAAGTGAAGTGCATAAGACCATAGCTTTTAACGATCCAAAGTTCATATTTTATGACTTGAATTTTGATAGACTTTTAATACAAAATGTCCAAATTCAAATTTTTCATACATTTTCAATACATTAGATATTTTAGGATAAGAAAGTCAAGTACAATATTATAAAAGATGCGGTATCGTCACAGAAAAGCAGTGTCACTGTCATACTTATAAGATAAATAGTATCCTGAACATAAGTCGTACTAATTTAAGTAACGTTCTGAACCCTTCGTGCTAAAAATTTGTGTTATACAAACTTTCTACCACTATTAAATGTATAAAGTTAAAGCATGCATGATTGATGCTCTGTGTGCAATTGCATTTAAGTTGTATATGTCTCGTACAATTGCATAATGCAATTTGCATTGGCCGCGAATGAAGCTATAGAATTCTGCAAGTCATCGCTTTGTACCAGGATAAAATCTCTACCAAACCTCTCAAAAATTCGTGGTGGCAAGTACACTCAAAATAATTCTTTATAAGCGGCGGTGACCATATGTGACTCTGCCACCATGGTAATAAATTTGTTACCACAGGTTGTAAAGGTATTGCCAAGTTGGTAATATTTGTCACTCGCCAGCTGGCAACTATTGCCAGCCTGGTAATAAATGTACGACTGCTAAGCAACATATTTGTTACCATGGCGGTAGCGTCATATATATATATATAGTCACCGCCTGATAAAAGCCTGTTACCAGTTTATTTTGAGTGTACTTAGAGAGGAATTTTTTCAAATGCTTACTAGTAAAAGGATAATTTTTTATTCATCATGTTAGCAAAAAAACCTTTAAGACGAACCTTGTGATTTTTTTGTGGATCAGTACTGTATTTACTAGGATTTCTCATGGGGGGTCTAATTATAAGTTAATGGGAAAAGAGCTTGTTTGCTCCATATACAAGTAAAATTTATTTACCTGCCGAAGGACAGCGTGTATCTTCAATAAAATTTTAAGTAACTACTAATCAATTTGTTCTTCTTCTTCCCCCGGTGTCCTCAGAGAGAGGAGTATTGTATCTTTTATGTTGTCTGCTTTATTTCATCTGAACTTGGTAGCCAACCAAGTTGAGACATATTTGTTGGTTTGGTTTTGGGTTGGTTTTGCATACACAGATTATTATGGTGGAAGACCTGGTGGTCCCTGACAGTACAAAGTTAAGATCGAGTGTGGGAACATAAATATACTTAGATATGTGTAATATCATACTAAATTTTTGTATTACCCTTACAGTATTCCGAATCCTATGCATTTAATAGATAAGGCGCTTCAAAATTATTTAATTGATCACGATGTCTTTTCTTCATATACAACTTCTCCATGAATTGTTTCCTTTTCAGGGCAGCCTTATTTTCCTTATAGCTGTGTAATAAAGTGTTGGGTTGATCCCTTGGATATATAATTTGGGAAAATCGATCTGTAATCAAAGATGATGTTTTATTTACAATTGATTAATTAAAATTGAAGTCTTTTTAAATAATTTGACCTATGTACCTCTTTCTTTACTTGTCAAAGGAGTTGAACTTGGATCATGGTCATTTCTGGTGGCAACGCCTCCAGGTTGAACTTTAGCCACACTTTCAGGTGGTGGAAGTAACTTGTATACCTTCAACGTTTCCTTGTGTTCATTTCCATAACATTCTCTCCGATAACTATGAACTTCCTTCAAAATTTTAAGACCTTCTTCAGTTGCCTCATCTGTTCCAATCCGTACTAAGCAACGGCCTAAATTGAATTGTGCAGTCCTTCTCAGATCGATATTTTTGATTTTAACCGCGATTCGAAATTGATCAATTGCCTTCTCAAACAAATCCCGTTTATAAAAGTAGTATCCTAGTGTTCGAACGGATTCTAGATATTCTGATTCAGGCTGTAATCTTTGCTGAATCAATTCCTCCAATGTTTCTTCTGCTTCCTTAAACCGACCCAATTCAATGTAAGCGCTTGCTATATTCCTTCTAGTTATAAAAACTTTGGGGTGTCCCTTAAATGAATCGCCATATAGTTGGCGCTGTTGATCCAAAACCTTTTGAAAACATTTCAGGGCGGCTTTATGCTCTTTCTTGTAATAGTGAATTCCCCCAATAGAATTTAGAATCCCTACTGAATATGCCGCATGTTCCCCAAATGCTTCACAGGAGCCTTGATACATTTCTTTATAGATTGTCATGGCGGTGTCCGTATCCCGAAATCTGGTAAGTGCTGAGGCATATTGTTTCGATAGATCCATCCCGATTTTAAGAGTCTTGTGTCCCGAAAAGCTACACCATTTGTGTACAGCTTCTGTAAAGCATAATTTTTCTCGGAACAGAGTTAACCCTTCTAAGCGTTTTACTATGCTCAATCCCACTGCCAAGATATGTTCTGGTTCTTTATCGTTGTTGGTTTGCAAAAGTTGAGGAAAGATGTGCACAAATTGAAGAAGTTCTAATTGAGAAAAGTCACTAACCTCATCGGTCTTGCTGAATATGAATGTTGTTAACCATTTTAGAGCATCCCCGTTTTGATCACATAATTGTTTCAAGTACGGTTGCGCTGCTGAGCTAACCTCAAAAAATTCGTCATCTTCATCATCGACGAAGGAGATTAACAAAGCCTGTTTAAGGATTGCCAGAGTGGGCCTGAGCTCGTTATTCTCATTCTCTGGTAAGATTTTCTTGATAAGTGCGATACTTATTTCTTGAGGTCTTAAATGTGCTAATATTTGAAGCAGTTTCCAAGCATATGGTTTCTCCTGCATATTATTAATTACAACCTTCAGAGTATCGGAAAGGCAGTTTTGAAATTGTTTGCTTGTTTCGCTTCCGTTACTTCCGCTTGTTCTGGAATTTTCCAATAGTTTTATAAATTCTGTAAGTGAGAGGGGAATGGAGCTAATCTCGCTATTCTTTTTTCTAATGTATGATGCAGCATACTCCAGAGCAATGGGATAATTGTGGGCCATAGCGCAAATTAATTTTAGATTATTCAAATTTTCTGGTTTGACAATTTTTATTCTTAGTAAACTTTGCAAATATTCGTTTGCTTCTGAATCGGATAGGGGATCGATTTTCCTTGCTTCGCCCTTGTCTTCTAATTCAGAACTTTTAAAACGGATAACTGCAACTATCATTACTTCATTTCTGCAAGTTTCCAGTAAGCTCAATAAGTCATATTGTTTTATAATAGATTCTTGACAATTCTCCAGGATCAGAATCCATTTGCATTTTGCGAGTTTATAAATTTCATTCGAAATGACCCCCAGCAAATTGTTTGGTTTCCATGTCTCCAACTTCTTCAGATTTACGGGCAGAGAGATTTTATGTATATCCTGAATATATTTTCCAAAGGAGGCACAATCGTTATGAAAATTTAATGCATTGATGCAATCCAAGGAAGCACACGCAAGATCATCAATTGATTTACTGGTTTCCAAGATAAACTGTGACACAGTCCTGCTCTTGCCCATCCCTTCTAATCCATAGACAGTAACGAAGTTAGATTTTGGCTGCGAATACTGTTCCCTAAGCCACTTGATGTTGTCACCTCCGCCGAAAAATTTGCCGGGATAATTCTTCATATGAAAGCGAATGGGAGAATGGAAGGACATTCCGGTTAACCGGTCTGAAATTATGAATCAGTTTTCTATATCAATTCACCCATTTTCATTTACTCTATCTATGGCATCGAGCCATGCAAATTATATTGTTATCTAATTAATTATTTATTTATTAATTATTTCTAATTTATACTAGAAATAACCATTATTACAATCGCAACATCTATTGCACATAAAAGAAAAGAATAGAATTTAGAATATGAACAAAATTTAATGCACCACCATGTCCTCCATATTATATAGCTGAAACTTTCTTAAGTATACGAGACAACGTAATAGCTAAAACTCTCACTACGGCAGTGGGCCATTAAATACATGCCATATAATATTGGACACGCTCTTAGGCATTTGGTATATATATAAATGCAAAATATAAAAATGGAAGTAATCATACCATATAATTTTGCATGCTGGCAATTTTTCAATTCATGCAATAGTTTTTTTTCAAAATCCTCAGACTTCTCACTCATACCGTAATCTACTAGATCATTAATTAGACTATATGGCTGCAATTCGCCATGACGTAGCTTATCTTCCAAAATTCTCAAACTAACAGCACGTGTAGGATCTAATATTCTCCCATAAATCTCTTTCCAGTCAAGAAGTAGAGGATCTTCCAAGTGAGCCTTTTTAATTTGCTGGATTCTTTTCAACAAATTATCCATTTTGAAAAATATTACAAGAAACGAAAGAAGTGGACAAAAACTAATTGCATCAACAAGTTCTGCAATTGGCTCGCTATTGACGGAGGATAAATCATTTCAATATATAAAGATACTCACATCCTGCTTTGATAAGTATGCTTTGATAAGGCTGGACAAATATACAACCGCTTTTCTAAACACTGATTAAACGGTTGGCATAATAAAACTGATAAGAATTATAAACAAAATATCGCTTTTATCTGTTAATCGATAATAGTGGTATTCCTGCATGCATACATACAATTATGCAAAGTGTTCACCCTATATGTTGGAATTTTCAGAAAAATTTTAAAACAGGTTGATAATATACAGAACGACATCTTTCATTCAGGATAATTACATATATGCAGGATAAAAATATGTATGTATATTTTAGTGGCACATTACTCAAAAACAAAATATGCAGGTTGATTTAAGTGTTTTTTTTAGCCTCAAAATAAGAAATTTAGGTATGGCGCTTTCATAAATATCAATTTTAATTGATCGAATTGATTGATCGAATCCTTTATTGTTTGTAATTATCAACTGTTTGTTATTTGTTTACAAATAAAACTTTATTAATTATGCATACATGTTGCAGAATAATTATATCTCGAATAGAAAATCCAGTATTTACTACAATTTTCTCTTTAACCACTCCTTAAGAGAATGTCCCAATTGGGTTCGAACCAACAATCTTTGGGATCGGAAGGAACTCACTTTGTAATTGACCTTAAACAAAGAAGAAGATTATTTAAGAAATCAATTTATTTTAATATAATAAAAATAATATACCTGCAGTGGTAGTAAAATCCGCAATGGTCAACTCCATAACCAAATCATGTAAAGTTGCATTTCCTCCACTTTTCTTGATCCATCGCTCCAATATTTTCGAGATGGCCTGCCCATTGTTAAAATTTCTCATGTCGACATCTTCCAACTTAGCCGTACCAGACAGAACAATACAAAATTGGTACCATTTTTCTTTAACAGCGCAATCCTTCCGAAGCGCGTCGGCAACTTGAGTTAACGGAAATTTGGACATTACACGAGGAGATGATCAAGTAGTAGCTGGGGTGGAATTGGGGACAATATTATTCTTCAACAGCCAGATTGTAACCTACTCAGTTAGCACACAGATTGGGCATTTCTCGCAACTAAGGAAACGATGGAAGAACCTAAAATACCATGTTGACAAATAAAGAGCAATGACTTTTATTTTACTTTTATTTACTTTTATTTTTGGATCAGGCTATGTAAATAAGTTTGTACAGTAGATATATATTTCTATTTTATCCGTTATGTATGTATGTTGGTTATGAATCGTTTGCCTTAGTTTACTCTTATTGACGGACCTACATACAATAAATATATGTATTGACTTATCTTTCTCATTCAGAAAATTGGTAACATAAAATTCAATCGAATGTACAAATATGCTTTTTGAGCTAATAAAAACTTGATAACCCAATTGTATTGTATTGTATTTTCACACCGATTAACCTGACAAATCATTTATTTGACGGCGATACCATGTCCTGGTTTACATCAATGTAAACAGTAAATGCAATCAGCCCGATGGGCTCCTTATATATTTATGTGGTATACAGTTACCTGTTTAGTAGCAGGATGGATTTAATCGAGCAAGTTTCAAAGTATGGAATGAAAATATGGCAAATCAATCAATACTTATTCAAAAATTTGCAACACATTCTGTTTACAAAACTGGAAAAATTCTGGGGCAAGGATCTTTTTCTGTGGTTGATAAACGTAAGTACGTAAATTTTTAGAAAGTTATATCACATCAAAAATAATATTTTATTTGATTATTTTAATTAGGAATTTTGGGGGGTAATTATGTCGCTATTAAAACAATAAGAAGGCAAAGCAATATACTTTGTCAAGTTAACGAAATTAATATTTTAAGTCGGCTTTGCCATGATAATGTTGTTAAAATGTTTGGTGTCCTTGATGATCCAGATCCAGGTAAAATAATTTTAACAATTTAAATTTAAAATCTAATTACTTAGTATCTGTACTGATAAATGCAATATTGAAGATACCAAAATCGTACTGGAATATCTAGAATGCGGTTGCTTATTTGAATATGTGTTAAAGACAGAAATGACTGAGGTATGTATATGTACAGCGATATCTACTTAATTAAAGTGGATTGACTTATCAAATTAATTGATTCCAGTCGGATCAACTAATTATACTCAAAGGTATCTCCAAAGGTATGCAATATCTGCACGAGATGAATGTGATCCACAGGGACCTCGCATCCAGAAATATATTGTTGGGGTCGCAATTGACTGCAAAAATTTCAGATTTTGGGTTCAGCGTGCTTACAACTGTTGCCAATTTTTACGCATATTTCGAATATTCGGTGAGTGCCTGGAAGATAATTTTATACAAGCAGAATATCATTTAAACTGTTACACTGTGGGACGTTTAGAAAGAAGAACTTAATCGCATGCCATATCGCTATCTTCCTCCTGAGAGCGTTGCAGGGCTACTTGATACACCTGGGACAAAGTGCGTCTACTCTAAATCTGGAGATGTTTGGTCATATGCTGCAATAATTTATGAAATGATGGTGCCCGGGAAGGTTCCATTTCATGAATTTGGGACAAACAATGTGGTGGTATGAATAAAATTCTTGTTGGAACACCTCAGATATTTGTAGCTAATGGAGAGGAGAATCTGCTTTCTGGACAATCGAGCTTAGATTCAGGGTCTCCTAAACACAGTGGTTTATGCATTTCCTGAAAAAAACATCGATTAAACATACGATTTTTAAACGCCGTCAAAGCATACTCCATTTTTTGATCAAGTTCTGATCCAAAAAACACTGAGGTAATGATGTTTTATTTTGACAGGAAATTGTACGACGAATTTGCAAAGGATTCTATCCAATGTGTTGCCCTACCAAATCAAATAGCTTTATGAGTAATTTATCACAAGCAATATTTAAATGTCCGCGAGATCAACGACCGACTTTCGAAGAGATTCTAAAGACCATTGAGAATCGTCTGGAATGTTTATCCGTCAATGATTTCGCAATTTCACATCAGCCAATCTCCCAAGCACAAAAAACCGAAGATGGAACCAACATGACCAACGTTGCTTTAGGGAGTGTGGACAGCGGGATTGGTAGCACATCATTTAGCATGGATAGTACTTGTGGTATTGATGTTATTACTAATTTGCTTTTTAACAAGATTATTAAACTCATCTTGCTATCTATAGATAACGACGAATTGGACCAATTAAAGAACTGTTCCGATATTAAAGCTGCAGTTGTGCTTCAAAATGTCACAACCGTTTTGCCCGACATGGATTTTGCAGAGGGAATTTTTAAAAAGTTTGGAAGACCGAACCTTAAAATTAATGCGATTAAAAGACTAAGCTCTAAATCACTCGCGATCGTGGTTAAGAGCAGATCC
Organism: Folsomia candida; assembly: GCF_002217175.1. Classification (NCBI taxonomy): domain Eukaryota; kingdom Metazoa; phylum Arthropoda; class Collembola; order Entomobryomorpha; family Isotomidae; genus Folsomia; species Folsomia candida. Next base: position 16,755 of record NW_019091239.1, read on the forward strand.
AGTAATACAACAATGAATCCTGAAATGATTAAGGCCTTGTCCTCCATGGTGAATGACATTAAAGCATGCTCCTCTGTGTACAGTAGTTCAATAAAGGTAGATTTATATAATCGTGAGGAATTTAACCTTGACGAAACTGGTTGATGGTTTATGTCGGTGCTAAGCTTAGAAACTACGCTTGGTTAATTTCTAAAAGGTTATTTTTAACAAGTATATAATTACAGTGTGTGACACTATTGACTCACTTAAAAAACGCCAGCGTGATGTTTTTGTTCCCGCATGTTATATTTCTTTATCCAAATCTTTTTTTCCAGTAAGCTCAATAAGTCATATTGTTTTATAATAGATTCTTGACAATTCTCCAGGATCAGAATCCATTTGCATTTTGCGAGTTTATAAATTTCATTCGAAATGACCCCCAGCAAATTGTTTGGTTTCCATGTCTCCAACTTCTTCAGATTTACGGGCAGAGAGATTTTATGTATATCCTGAATATATTTTCCAAAGGAGGCACAATCGTTATGAAAATTTAATGCATTGATGCAATCCAAGGAAGCACACGCAAGATCATCAATTGATTTACTGGTTTCCAAGATAAACTGTGACACAGTCCTGCTCTTGCCCATCCCTTCTAATCCATAGACAGTAACGAAGTTAGATTTTGGCTGCGAATACTGTTCCCTAAGCCACTTGATGTTGTCACCTCCGCCGAAAAATTTGCCGGGATAATTCTTCATATGAAAGCGAATGGGAGAATGGAAGGACATTCCGGTTAACCGGTCTGAAATTATGAATCAGTTTTCTATATCAATTCACCCATTTTCATTTACTCTATCTATGGCATCGAGCCATGCAAATTATATTGTTATCTAATTAATTATTTATTTATTAATTATTTCTAATTTATACTAGAAATAACCATTATTACAATCGCAACATCTATTGCACATAAAAGAAAAGAATAGAATTTAGAATATGAACAAAATTTAATGCACCACCATGTCCTCCATATTATATAGCTGAAACTTTCTTAAGTATACGAGACAACGTAATAGCTAAAACTCTCACTACGGCAGTGGGCCATTAAATACATGCCATATAATATTGGACACGCTCTTAGGCATTTGGTATATATATAAATGCAAAATATAAAAATGGAAGTAATCATACCATATAATTTTGCATGCTGGCAATTTTTCAATTCATGCAATAGTTTTTTTTCAAAATCCTCAGACTTCTCACTCATACCGTAATCTACTAGATCATTAATTAGACTATATGGCTGCAATTCGCCATGACGTAGCTTATCTTCCAAAATTCTCAAACTAACAGCACGTGTAGGATCTAATATTCTCCCATAAATCTCTTTCCAGTCAAGAAGTAGAGGATCTTCCAAGTGAGCCTTTTTAATTTGCTGGATTCTTTTCAACAAATTATCCATTTTGAAAAATATTACAAGAAACGAAAGAAGTGGACAAAAACTAATTGCATCAACAAGTTCTGCAATTGGCTCGCTATTGACGGAGGATAAATCATTTCAATATATAAAGATACTCACATCCTGCTTTGATAAGTATGCTTTGATAAGGCTGGACAAATATACAACCGCTTTTCTAAACACTGATTAAACGGTTGGCATAATAAAACTGATAAGAATTATAAACAAAATATCGCTTTTATCTGTTAATCGATAATAGTGGTATTCCTGCATGCATACATACAATTATGCAAAGTGTTCACCCTATATGTTGGAATTTTCAGAAAAATTTTAAAACAGGTTGATAATATACAGAACGACATCTTTCATTCAGGATAATTACATATATGCAGGATAAAAATATGTATGTATATTTTAGTGGCACATTACTCAAAAACAAAATATGCAGGTTGATTTAAGTGTTTTTTTTAGCCTCAAAATAAGAAATTTAGGTATGGCGCTTTCATAAATATCAATTTTAATTGATCGAATTGATTGATCGAATCCTTTATTGTTTGTAATTATCAACTGTTTGTTATTTGTTTACAAATAAAACTTTATTAATTATGCATACATGTTGCAGAATAATTATATCTCGAATAGAAAATCCAGTATTTACTACAATTTTCTCTTTAACCACTCCTTAAGAGAATGTCCCAATTGGGTTCGAACCAACAATCTTTGGGATCGGAAGGAACTCACTTTGTAATTGACCTTAAACAAAGAAGAAGATTATTTAAGAAATCAATTTATTTTAATATAATAAAAATAATATACCTGCAGTGGTAGTAAAATCCGCAATGGTCAACTCCATAACCAAATCATGTAAAGTTGCATTTCCTCCACTTTTCTTGATCCATCGCTCCAATATTTTCGAGATGGCCTGCCCATTGTTAAAATTTCTCATGTCGACATCTTCCAACTTAGCCGTACCAGACAGAACAATACAAAATTGGTACCATTTTTCTTTAACAGCGCAATCCTTCCGAAGCGCGTCGGCAACTTGAGTTAACGGAAATTTGGACATTACACGAGGAGATGATCAAGTAGTAGCTGGGTGGAATTGGGGACAATATTATTCTTCAACAGCCAGATTGTAACCTACTCAGTTAGCACACAGATTGGGCATTTCTCGCAACTAAGGAAACGATGGAAGAACCTAAAATACCATGTTGACAAATAAAGAGCAATGACTTTTATTTTACTTTTATTTACTTTTATTTTTGGATCAGGCTATGTAAATAAGTTTGTACAGTAGATATATATTTCTATTTTATCCGTTATGTATGTATGTTGGTTATGAATCGTTTGCCTTAGTTTACTCTTATTGACGGACCTACATACAATAAATATATGTATTGACTTATCTTTCTCATTCAGAAAATTGGTAACATAAAATTCAATCGAATCTACAAATATGTTTTTTGAGCTAATAAAAACTTGATAACCCAATTGTATTGTATTGTATTTTCACACCGATTAACCTGACAAATCATTTATTTGACGGCGATACCATGTCCTGGTTTACATCAATGTAAACAGTAAATGCAATCAGCCCGATGGGCTCCTTATATATTTATGTGGTATACAGTTACCTGTTTAGTAGCAGGATGGATTTAATCGAGCAAGTTTCAAAGTATGGAATGAAAATATGGCAAATCAATCAATACTTATTCAAAAATTTGCAACACATTCTGTTTACAAAACTGGAAAAATTCTGGGGCAAGGATCTTTTTCTGTGGTTGATAAACGTAAGTACGTAAATTTTTAGAAAGTTATATCACATCAAAAATAATATTTTATTTGATTATTTTAATTAGGAATTTTGGGGGTAATTATGTCGCTATTAAAACAATAAGAAGGCAAAGCAATATACTTTGTCAAGTTAACGAAATTAATATTTTAAGTCGGCTTTGCCATGATAATGTTGTTAAAATGTTTGGTGTCCTTGATGATCCAGATCCAGGTAAAATAATTTTTAACAATTTAAATTTAAAATCTAATTACTTAGTATCTGTACTGATAAATGCAATATTGAAGATACCAAAATCGTACTGGAATATCTAGAATGCGGTTGCTTATTTGAATATGTGTTAAAGACAGAAATGACTGAGGTATGTATATGTACAGCGATATCTACTTAATTAAAGTGGATTGACTTATCAAATTAATTGATTCCAGTCGGATCAACTAATTATACTCAAAGGTATCTCCAAAGGTATGCAATATCTGCACGAGATGAATGTGATCCACAGGGACCTCGCATCCAGAAATATATTGTTGGGGTCGCAATTGACTGCAAAAATTTCAGATTTTGGGTTCAGCGTGCTTACAACTGTTGCCAATTTTTACGCATATTTCGAATATTCGGTGAGTGCCTGGAAGATAATTTTATACAAGCAGAATATCATTTAAACTGTTACACTGTGGGACGTTTAGAAAGAAGAACTTAATCGCATGCCATATCGCTATCTTCCTCCTGAGAGCGTTGCAGGGCTACTTGATACACCTGGGACAAAGTGCGTCTACTCTAAATCTGGAGATGTTTGGTCATATGCTGCAATAATTTATGAAATGATGGTGCCCGGGAAGGTTCCATTTCATGAATTGGGACAAACAATGTGGTGGTATGAATAAAATTCTTGTTGGAACACCTCAGATATTTGTAGCTAATGGAGAGGAGAATCTGCTTTCTGGACAATCGAGCTTAGATTCAGGGTCTCCTAAACACAGTGGTTTATGCATTTCCTGAAAAAAACATCGATTAAACATACGATTTTTAAACGCCGTCAAAGCATACTCCATTTTTTGATCAAGTTCTGATCCAAAAAACACTGAGGTAATGATGTTTTATTTTGACAGGAAATTGTACGACGAATTTGCAAAGGATTCTATCCAATGTGTTGCCCTACCAAATCAAATAGCTTTATGAGTAATTTATCACAAGCAATATTTAAATGTCCGCGAGATCAACGACCGACTTTCGAAGAGATTCTAAAGACCATTGAGAATCGTCTGGAATGTTATCCGTCAATGATTTCGCAATTTCACATCAGCCAATCTCCCAAGCACAAAAAACCGAAGATGGAACCAACATGACCAACGTTGCTTTAGGGAGTGTGGACAGCGGGATTGGTAGCACATCATTTAGCATGGATAGTACTTGTGGTATTGATGTTATTACTAATTTGCTTTTTAACAAGATTATTAAACTCATCTTGCTATCTATAGATAACGACGAATTGGACCAATTAAAGAACTGTTCCGATATTAAAGCTGCAGTTGTGCTTCAAAATGTCACAACCGTTTTGCCCGACATGGATTTTGCAGAGGGAATTTTTAAAAAGTTTGGAAGACCGAACCTTAAAATTAATGCGATTAAAAGACTAAGCTCTAAATCACTCGCGATCGTGGTTAAGAGCAGATCCAGTAATACAACAATGAATCCTGAAATGATTAAGGCCTTGTCCTCCATGGTGAATGACATTAAAGCATGCTCCTCTGTGTACAGTAGTTCAATAAAGGTAGATTTATATAATCGTGAGGAATTTAACCTTGACGAAACTGGTTGATGGTTTATGTCGGTGCTAAGCTTAGAAACTACGCTTGGTTAATTTCTAAAAGGTTATTTTTAACAAGTATATAATTACAGTGTGTGACACTATTGACTCACTTAAAAAACGCCAGCGTGATGTTTTGTTCCCGCATGTTATATTTCTTTATCCAAATCTTTTTTTCCAGTAAGCTCAATAAGTCATATTGTTTTATAATAGATTCTTGACAATTCTCCAGGATCAGAATCCATTTGCATTTTGCGAGTTTATAAATTTCATTCGAAATGACCCCCAGCAAATTGTTTGGTTTCCATGTCTCCAACTTCTTCAGATTTACGGGCAGAGAGATTTTATGTATATCCTGAATATATTTTCCAAAGGAGGCACAATCGTTATGAAAATTTAATGCATTGATGCAATCCAAGGAAGCACACGCAAGATCATCAATTGATTTACTGGTTTCCAAGATAAACTGTGACACAGTCCTGCTCTTGCCCATCCCTTCTAATCCATAGACAGTAACGAAGTTAGATTTTGGCTGCGAATACTGTTCCCTAAGCCACTTGATGTTGTCACCTCCGCCGAAAAATTTGCCGGGATAATTCTTCATATGAAAGCGAATGGGAGAATGGAAGGACATTCCGGTTAACCGGTCTGAAATTATGAATCAGTTTTCTATATCAATTCACCCATTTTCATTTACTCTATCTATGGCATCGAGCCATGCAAATTATATTGTTATCTAATTAATTATTTATTTATTAATTATTTCTAATTTATACTAGAAATAACCATTATTACAATCGCAACATCTATTGCACATAAAGAAAAGAATAGAATTTAGAATATGAACAAAATTTAATGCACCACCATGTCCTCCATATTATATAGCTGAAACTTTCTTAAGTATACGAGACAACGTAATAGCTAAAACTCTCACTACGGCAGTGGGCCATTAAATACATGCCATATAATATTGGACACGCTCTTAGGCATTTGGTATATATATAAATGCAAAATATAAAAATGGAAGTAATCATACCATATAATTTTGCATGCTGGCAATTTTTCAATTCATGCAATAGTTTTTTTTCAAAATCCTCAGACTTCTCACTCATACCGTAATCTACTAGATCATTAATTAGACTATATGGCTGCAATTCGCCATGACGTAGCTTATCTTCCAAAATTCTCAAACTAACAGCACGTGTAGGATCTAATATTCTCCCATAAATCTCTTTCCAGTCAAGAAGTAGAGGATCTTCCAAGTGAGCCTTTTTAATTTGCTGGATTCTTTTCAACAAATTATCCATTTTGAAAAATATTACAAGAAACGAAAGAAGTGGACAAAAACTAATTGCATCAACAAGTTCTGCAATTGGCTCGCTATTGACGGAGGATAAATCATTTCAATATATAAAGATACTCACATCCTGCTTTGATAAGTATGCTTTGATAAGGCTGGACAAATATACAACCGCTTTTCTAAACACTGATTAAACGGTTGGCATAATAAAACTGATAAGAATTATAAACAAAATATCGCTTTTATCTGTTAATCGATAATAGTGGTATTCCTGCATGCATACATACAATTATGCAAAGTGTTCACCCTATATGTTGGAATTTTCAGAAAAATTTTAAAACAGGTTGATAATATACAGAACGACATCTTTCATTCAGGATAATTACATATATGCAGGATAAAAATATGTATGTATATTTTAGTGGCACATTACTCAAAAACAAAATATGCAGGTTGATTTAAGTGTTTTTTTTAGCCTCAAAATAAGAAATTTAGGTATGGCGCTTTCATAAATATCAATTTTAATTGATCGAATTGATTGATCGAATCCTTTATTGTTTGTAATTATCAACTGTTTGTTATTTGTTTACAAATAAAACTTTATTAATTATGCATACATGTTGCAGAATAATTATATCTCGAATAGAAAATCCAGTATTTACTACAATTTTCTCTTTAACCACTCCTTAAGAGAATGTCCCAATTGGGTTCGAACCAACAATCTTTGGGATCGGAAGGAACTCACTTTGTAATTGACCTTAAACAAAGAAGAAGATTATTTAAGAAATCAATTTATTTTAATATAATAAAAATAATATACCTGCAGTGGTAGTAAAATCCGCAATGGTCAACTCCATAACCAAATCATGTAAAGTTGCATTTCCTCCACTTTTCTTGATCCATCGCTCCAATATTTTCGAGATGGCCTGCCCATTGTTAAAATTTCTCATGTCGACATCTTCCAACTTAGCCGTACCAGACAGAACAATACAAAATTGGTACCATTTTTCTTTAACAGCGCAATCCTTCCGAAGCGCGTCGGCAACTTGAGTTAACGGAAATTTGGACATTACACGAGGAGATGATCAAGTAGTAGCTGGGGTGGAATTGGGGACAATATTATTCTTCAACAGCCAGATTGTAACCTACTCAGTTAGCACACAGATTGGGCATTTCTCGCAACTAAGGAAACGATGGAAGAACCTAAAATACCATGTTGACAAATAAAGAGCAATGACTTTTATTTTACTTTTATTTACTTTTATTTTTGGATCAGGCTATGTAAATAAGTTTGTACAGTAGATATATATTTCTATTTTATCCGTTATGTATGTATGTTGGTTATGAATCGTTTGCCTTAGTTTACTCTTATTGACGGACCTACATACAATAAATATATGTATTGACTTATCTTTCTCATTCAGAAAATTGGTAACATAAAATTCAATCGAATCTACAAATATGTTTTTGAGCTAATAAAAACTTGATAACCCAATTGTATTGTATTGTATTTTCACACCGATTAACCTGACAAATCATTTATTTGACGGCGATACCATGTCCTGGTTTACATCAATGTAAACAGTAAATGCAATCAGCCCGATGGGCTCCTTATATATTTATGTGGTATACAGTTACCTGTTTAGTAGCAGGATGGATTTAATCGAGCAAGTTTCAAAGTATGGAATGAAAATATGGCAAATCAATCAATACTTATTCAAAAATTTGCAACACATTCTGTTTACAAAACTGGAAAAATTCTGGGGCAAGGATCTTTTTCTGTGGTTGATAAACGTAAGTACGTAAATTTTTAGAAAGTTATATCACATCAAAAATAATATTTTATTTGATTATTTTAATTAGGAATTTTGGGGGGTAATTATGTCGCTATTAAAACAATAAGAAGGCAAAGCAATATACTTTGTCAAGTTAACGAAATTAATATTTAAGTCGGCTTTGCCATGATAATGTTGTTAAAATGTTTGGTGTCCTTGATGATCCAGATCCAGGTAAAATAATTTTTAACAATTTAAATTTAAAATCTAATTACTTAGTATCTGTACTGATAAATGCAATATTGAAGATACCAAAATCGTACTGGAATATCTAGAATGCGGTTGCTTATTTGAATATGTGTTAAAGACAGAAATGACTGAGGTATGTATATGTACAGCGATATCTACTTAATTAAAGTGGATTGACTTATCAAATTAATTGATTCCAGTCGGATCAACTAATTATACTCAAAGGTATCTCCAAAGGTATGCAATATCTGCACGAGATGAATGTGATCCACAGGGACCTCGCATCCAGAAATATATTGTTGGGGTCGCAATTGACTGCAAAAATTTCAGATTTGGGTTCAGCGTGCTTACAACTGTTGCCAATTTTTACGCATATTTCGAATATTCGGTGAGTGCCTGGAAGATAATTTTATACAAGCAGAATATCATTTAAACTGTTACACTGTGGGACGTTTAGAAAGAAGAACTTAATCGCATGCCATATCGCTATCTTCCTCCTGAGAGCGTTGCAGGGCTACTTGATACACCTGGGACAAAGTGCGTCTACTCTAAATCTGGAGATGTTTGGTCATATGCTGCAATAATTTATGAAATGATGGTGCCCGGGAAGGTTCCATTTCATGAATTTGGGACAAACAATGTGGTGGTATGAATAAAATTCTTGTTGGAACACCTCAGATATTTGTAGCTAATGGAGAGGAGAATCTGCTTTCTGGACAATCGAGCTTAGATTCAGGGTCTCCTAAACACAGTGGTTTATGCATTTCCTGAAAAAAACATCGATTAAACATACGATTTTTAAACGCCGTCAAAGCATACTCCATTTTTTGATCAAGTTCTGATCCAAAAAACACTGAGGTAATGATGTTTTATTTTGACAGGAAATTGTACGACGAATTTGCAAAGGATTCTATCCAATGTGTTGCCCTACCAAATCAAATAGCTTTATGAGTAATTTATCACAAGCAATATTTAAATGTCCGCGAGATCAACGACCGACTTTCGAAGAGATTCTAAAGACCATTGAGAATCGTCTGGAATGTTTATCCGTCAATGATTTCGCAATTTCACATCAGCCAATCTCCCAAGCACAAAAAACCGAAGATGGAACCAACATGACCAACGTTGCTTTAGGGAGTGTGGACAGCGGGATTGGTAGCACATCATTTAGCATGGATAGTACTTGTGGTATTGATGTTATTACTAATTTGCTTTTTAACAAGATTATTAAACTCATCTTGCTATCTATAGATAACGACGAATTGGACCAATTAAAGAACTGTTCCGATATTAAAGCTGCAGTTGTGCTTCAAAATGTCACAACCGTTTTGCCCGACATGGATTTTGCAGAGGGAATTTTTAAAAAGTTTGGAAGACCGAACCTTAAAATTAATGCGATTAAAAGACTAAGCTCTAAATCACTCGCGATCGTGGTTAAGAGCAGATCCAGTAATACAACAATGAATCCTGAAATGATTAAGGCCTTGTCCTCCATGGTGAATGACATTAAAGCATGCTCCTCTGTGTACAGTAGTTCAATAAAGGTAGATTTATATAATCGTGAGGAATTTAACCTTGACGAAACTGGTTGATGGTTTATGTCGGTGCTAAGCTTAGAAACTACGCTTGGTTAATTTCTAAAAGGTTATTTTTAACAAGTATATAATTACAGTGTGTGACACTATTGACTCACTTAAAAAACGCCAGCGTGATGTTTTTGTTCCCGCATGTTATATTTCTTTATCCAAATCTTTTTTTCCAGTAAGCTCAATAAGTCATATTGTTTTATAATAGATTCTTGACAATTCTCCAGGATCAGAATCCATTTGCATTTTGCGAGTTTATAAATTTCATTCGAAATGACCCCCAGCAAATTGTTTGGTTTCCATGTCTCCAACTTCTTCAGATTTACGGGCAGAGAGATTTTATGTATATCCTGAATATATTTTCCAAAGGAGGCACAATCGTTATGAAAATTTAATGCATTGATGCAATCCAAGGAAGCACACGCAAGATCATCAATTGATTTACTGGTTTCCAAGATAAACTGTGACACAGTCCTGCTCTTGCCCATCCCTTCTAATCCATAGACAGTAACGAAGTTAGATTTTGGCTGCGAATACTGTTCCCTAAGCCACTTGATGTTGTCACCTCCGCCGAAAAATTTGCCGGGATAATTCTTCATATGAAAGCGAATGGGAGAATGGAAGGACATTCCGGTTAACCGGTCTGAAATTATGAATCAGTTTTCTATATCAATTCACCCATTTTCATTTACTCTATCTATGGCATCGAGCCATGCAAATTATATTGTTATCTAATTAATTATTTATTTATTAATTATTTCTAATTTATACTAGAAATAACCATTATTACAATCGCAACATCTATTGCACATAAAAGAAAAGAATAGAATTTAGAATATGAACAAAATTTAATGCACCACCATGTCCTCCATATTATATAGCTGAAACTTTCTTAAGTATACGAGACAACGTAATAGCTAAAACTCTCACTACGGCAGTGGGCCATTAAATACATGCCATATAATATTGGACACGCTCTTAGGCATTTGGTATATATATAAATGCAAAATATAAAAATGGAAGTAATCATACCATATAATTTTGCATGCTGGCAATTTTTCAATTCATGCAATAGTTTTTTTTCAAAATCCTCAGACTTCTCACTCATACCGTAATCTACTAGATCATTAATTAGACTATATGGCTGCAATTCGCCATGACGTAGCTTATCTTCCAAAATTCTCAAACTAACAGCACGTGTAGGATCTAATATTCTCCCATAAATCTCTTTCCAGTCAAGAAGTAGAGGATCTTCCAAGTGAGCCTTTTTAATTTGCTGGATTCTTTTCAACAAATTATCCATTTTGAAAAATATTACAAGAAACGAAAGAAGTGGACAAAAACTAATTGCATCAACAAGTTCTGCAATTGGCTCGCTATTGACGGAGGATAAATCATTTCAATATATAAAGATACTCACATCCTGCTTTGATAAGTATGCTTTGATAAGGCTGGACAAATATACAACCGCTTTTCTAAACACTGATTAAACGGTTGGCATAATAAAACTGATAAGAATTATAAACAAAATATCGCTTTTATCTGTTAATCGATAATAGTGGTATTCCTGCATGCATACATACAATTATGCAAAGTGTTCACCCTATATGTTGGAATTTTCAGAAAAATTTTAAAACAGGTTGATAATATACAGAACGACATCTTTCATTCAGGATAATTACATATATGCAGGATAAAAATATGTATGTATATTTTAGTGGCACATTACTCAAAAACAAAATATGCAGGTTGATTTAAGTGTTTTTTTTAGCCTCAAAATAAGAAATTTAGGTATGGCGCTTTCATAAATATCAATTTTAATTGATCGAATTGATTGATCGAATCCTTTATTGTTTGTAATTATCAACTGTTTGTTATTTGTTTACAAATAAAACTTTATTAATTATGCATACATGTTGCAGAATAATTATATCTCGAATAGAAAATCCAGTATTTACTACAATTTTCTCTTTAACCACTCCTTAAGAGAATGTCCCAATTGGGTTCGAACCAACAATCTTTGGGATCGGAAGGAACTCACTTTGTAATTGACCTTAAACAAAGAAGAAGATTATTTAAGAAATCAATTTATTTTAATATAATAAAAATAATATACCTGCAGTGGTAGTAAAATCCGCAATGGTCAACTCCATAACCAAATCATGTAAAGTTGCATTTCCTCCACTTTTCTTGATCCATCGCTCCAATATTTTCGAGATGGCCTGCCCATTGTTAAAATTTCTCATGTCGACATCTTCCAACTTAGCCGTACCAGACAGAACAATACAAAATTGGTACCATTTTTCTTTAACAGCGCAATCCTTCCGAAGCGCGTCGGCAACTTGAGTTAACGGAAATTTGGACATTACACGAGGAGATGATCAAGTAGTAGCTGGGGTGGAATTGGGGACAATATTATTCTTCAACAGCCAGATTGTAACCTACTCAGTTAGCACACAGATTGGGCATTTCTCGCAACTAAGGAAACGATGGAAGAACCTAAAATACCATGTTGACAAATAAAGAGCAATGACTTTTATTTTACTTTTATTTACTTTTATTTTTGGATCAGGCTATGTAAATAAGTTTGTACAGTAGATATATATTTCTATTTTATCCGTTATGTATGTATGTTGGTTATGAATCGTTTGCCTTAGTTTACTCTTATTGACGGACCTACATACAATAAATATATGTATTGACTTATCTTTCTCATTCAGAAAATTGGTAACATAAAATTCAATCGAATCTACAAATATGTTTTTTGAGCTAATAAAAACTTGATAACCCAATTGTATTGTATTGTATTTTCACACCGATTAACCTGACAAATCATTTATTTGACGGCGATACCATGTCCTGGTTTACATCAATGTAAACAGTAAATGCAATCAGCCCGATGGGCTCCTTATATATTTATGTGGTATACAGTTACCTGTTTAGTAGCAGGATGGATTTAATCGAGCAAGTTTCAAAGTATGGAATGAAAATATGGCAAATCAATCAATACTTATTCAAAAATTTGCAACACATTCTGTTTACAAAACTGGAAAAATTCTGGGGCAAGGATCTTTTTCTGTGGTTGATAAACGTAAGTACGTAAATTTTTAGAAAGTTATATCACATCAAAAATAATATTTTATTTGATTATTTTAATTAGGAATTTTGGGGGGTAATTATGTCGCTATTAAAACAATAAGAAGGCAAAGCAATATACTTTGTCAAGTTAACGAAATTAATATTTTAAGTCGGCTTTGCCATGATAATGTTGTTAAAATGTTTGGTGTCCTTGATGATCCAGATCCAGGTAAAATAATTTTTAACAATTTAAATTTAAAATCTAATTACTTAGTATCTGTACTGATAAATGCAATATTGAAGATACCAAAATCGTACTGGAATATCTAGAATGCGGTTGCTTATTTGAATATGTGTTAAAGACAGAAATGACTGAGGTATGTATATGTACAGCGATATCTACTTAATTAAAGTGGATTGACTTATCAAATTAATTGATTCCAGTCGGATCAACTAATTATACTCAAAGGTATCTCCAAAGGTATGCAATATCTGCACGAGATGAATGTGATCCACAGGGACCTCGCATCCAGAAATATATTGTTGGGGTCGCAATTGACTGCAAAAATTTCAGATTTTGGGTTCAGCGTGCTTACAACTGTTGCCAATTTTTACGCATATTTCGAATATTCGGTGAGTGCCTGGAAGATAATTTTATACAAGCAGAATATCATTTAAACTGTTACACTGTGGGACGTTTAGAAAGAAGAACTTAATCGCATGCCATATCGCTATCTTCCTCCTGAGAGCGTTGCAGGGCTACTTGATACACCTGGGACAAAGTGCGTCTACTCTAAATCTGGAGATGTTTGGTCATATGCTGCAATAATTTATGAAATGATGGTGCCCGGGAAGGTTCCATTTCATGAATTTGGGACAAACAATGTGGTGGTATGAATAAAATTCTTGTTGGAACACCTCAGATATTTGTAGCTAATGGAGAGGAGAATCTGCTTTCTGGACAATCGAGCTTAGATTCAGGGTCTCCTAAACACAGTGGTTTATGCATTTCCTGAAAAAAACATCGATTAAACATACGATTTTTAAACGCCGTCAAAGCATACTCCATTTTTTGATCAAGTTCTGATCCAAAAAACACTGAGGTAATGATGTTTTATTTTGACAGGAAATTGTACGACGAATTTGCAAAGGATTCTATCCAATGTGTTGCCCTACCAAATCAAATAGCTTTATGAGTAATTTATCACAAGCAATATTTAAATGTCCGCGAGATCAACGACCGACTTTCGAAGAGATTCTAAAGACCATTGAGAATCGTCTGGAATGTTTATCCGTCAATGATTTCGCAATTTCACATCAGCCAATCTCCCAAGCACAAAAAACCGAAGATGGAACCAACATGACCAACGTTGCTTTAGGGAGTGTGGACAGCGGGATTGGTAGCACATCATTTAGCATGGATAGTACTTGTGGTATTGATGTTATTACTAATTTGCTTTTTAACAAGATTATTAAACTCATCTTGCTATCTATAGATAACGACGAATTGGACCAATTAAAGAACTGTTCCGATATTAAAGCTGCAGTTGTGCTTCAAAATGTCACAACCGTTTTGCCCGACATGGATTTTGCAGAGGGAATTTTTAAAAAGTTTGGAAGACCGAACCTTAAAATTAATGCGATTAAAAGACTAAGCTCTAAATCACTCGCGATCGTGGTTAAGAGCAGATCCAGTAATACAACAATGAATCCTGAAATGATTAAGGCCTTGTCCTCCATGGTGAATGACATTAAAGCATGCTCCTCTGTGTACAGTAGTTCAATAAAGGTAGATTTATATAATCGTGAGGAATTTAACCTTGACGAAACTGGTTGATGGTTTATGTCGGTGCTAAGCTTAGAAACTACGCTTGGTTAATTTCTAAAAGGTTATTTTTAACAAGTATATAATTACAGTGTGTGACACTATTGACTCACTTAAAAAACGCCAGCGTGATGTTTTTGTTCCCGCATGTTATATTTCTTTATCCAAATCTTTTTTTCCAACTGGGGAATAATAATTTTCCGTCAAGAACAGAAATTCACATTTAAATACAAACATTACAAGGAGGCAGATAAATTGCTCGAAAATTGCAAGTTTCCGTAAACACCATGAGATGTTTGAAGGACCGACATTTTGTGACTGGCAAAAGCGTCCTTGCAGAACCACAGTGCTTTAACCTACCACTAAGAATATAAAGAAAAACAAGGAACATGACTAACCCAGATACGTAGGAGTATGTAGTTTCAAAACGTACACTACATACTTCTCAATCCGTTTATGGATAAGTTAAATTAAAATAAATTGCATTACAATACTAATATGAATTACATTTACATTACAATTAATTTCAATTAAATTTCAATTATGCACAAAGATTTGCGGTTAACAATAAGAATATTGAATAACCGTCCTGTTACTTATGTATGTACATATTTCCGTCTGCAAGAATTTGTCGTAGATTAGCAACTAACAGTAATGCAGTTACAAATTTATATGATGCTAAAAATTTTCACAAAACCAGGACAGGGTGTTTTTACAAGTAACAAATTTTATTATATATTGTATTAAATTTTTAATCCGATTTTAATAATTTTTTTTCTTATTTTTAGCTTACACACCAAAAATTTACTTGGATTCCACAATTTCTCCAATAATTTCAATAGCTTCAATTTTAGTTAGTGCCCCCTACATAAAATAAATAGCACATTCTTATCTTTTCTATCGAGAAATATCTACATGCAAAACATACCACTGGCAAATCCACAGCAGCCCGGGCCGGGTAGTTTTCCGCGAAGACTAAAATAAAATAAATCCTATTTGCACAAATTTACGAAGCTTACCTTACAAGTAAGACAAGTTTAGTAATTGCAAGTCTAATATTTTACTTGCAAAATTTCATAAGGTAAATACGTAAATCAGTGACGTCTTGTTGTTTTGAAAAAATTGACGGTTTGTATGACACAATCATATTTATTTAAAATCACATAGTCAAAGGTTTTATGAGCTTTTATCAAATTTGGAAAAATAGAAACAAATAAGTAAATACAATTTCAAATTTATTTTACCAGATTACAATTTTACGTAAGAATGTTGAATAAAAATGTGCATCACTGTTAGGATGGTCACCTGCTTGCATTTGTTTTTAGGTGGGCGATTCAATAGTGGACGGCCCCATTATTCAGCTGAATAGGTGTTGCACCTTAATGGTGCAAGCACAAGCCTCGAGTGAAATGCAGATTAATTTGATAAGATTATAGGCTTATTAAAATGCTTAAATACGCTTCCTCGAATATCATTCATAAATTTCGTGCATATGAAAACGATATCAATTATTATTAAGTGAGAATGCCTCTGAGTGATAATAACCTAACTCACACAATTTTTAGAAGACTTATCTGAAAATTATAAATATTAGCCAGATAACAGCAGCAAGTTTGCAATTTGTAGCAAACAAAAGTTCAACATGACATGGGGTGTTCGATGATCGATGAAATTACCACGGAATCCGATTTTTAGATCAGAAATTGCTATAAGCTTTTTCAACTTGGCGCGACTTGCCACACCAGTTGTTGCGGCATCACTATGTTTTCGCATATCTCGAACAAACTTGCCCGATGAGACGTTCACTTTTCCGGAAACGGTGGAGATGAAGCCGTAGATCGGGATAGAATTAAGATAACCAACGGGTAACAAAAGGAGTCCTGGATTGGTTAGAAAGTCTCTCCAGAGTCGAATAAAGATCACTGTGCAGCAAGTACACACCAAGGTCAAGGTGGTCAACACAACGGGTAGAAAGAATGTTCGAAAAATGCCGTTAAACTGGATTTCTAGCAGGCAGGTTTTGTCTATTTATTTTGTCTTTGGAATATTTTCTGATGAATTGTTTAGAATATGAATTATATAACAAATCTGCGGCCATTTTAAAATTACTATCAACGGATTTCCGTTCAGTTTGCTTGTTGTGCACAATCATAATATGAAATGAAATATTTGTTAATATTTGGAAATATTCAGAGGGCGACGATGCTGATGATATTGGACCTTTATTATGTAGGTGGAATTTATTTAATTATTTTAATCGCACATCCAAGACTCACCTGTGATATCCTTTTTTAAGGTTTAGTTTATTGTACATAACCTTCAGCATATCAGAATTCCACTTAACCGAATGGACGAAGAATATTAGGTCTAGAATTATTATATTTGAATACTTACAAGTATTTTTGTACAATACATGACTTTGTAATGTATTCTGTACCTTGTTCTACGACTACTTGGACCGCCTACCGTTTGGATTACCATTTCAATGCATTTTAAACGACACGATTATGTTGCGCTAATAATTATATAATGATTAATACTACGAACTTCAAGCTAAGATTTATCTGTAAATTATCTATAAGTTAATTATTTTATCTATATCTGCTTTGTCAAATTTTTATTCGAGTTATGTCTGCAGGTGTCTAGAGCTGAAAATCAGTACATGTGCTGACGCTCGTCCGACACCTTTAATAAAAACCTATCAATCAATCAATCAATCAATCAATCAATCAATACAAGTAAGTACATACATAATTTATTAAATATACAAATCTAGTTTTATTACGTATTAGTGGGTCACATATTATCGTGGTAATTCTAAAAAGACTGAAATACAAGTGATCATCACTTACTAGGGGTACTAGGCATCTGTTACCTGGACCTAGCTATGCCACTATATACATTGGATGCATTTTTTAATAGTAGTCAGGCAATGTAACAAAATTTACGTGTAAAAATGACATTTGGTCACTCTATGACGATTTTTGTGACGAGCGCAAGGCATCATTTTGCTGCCTGTGGGGGTTGTGGGAGTCGAGCTGGCTCACCCCACTCAACGTAAAGACGCGTCCCACACCACTCCTCTTGCTTCATATTGTTTTTTTCTCACTTTCACTTTCACAATTTTTTTTGCTTTTGATTGTATTAAACTTTATATTGTGACCTCAGTGCTAATGACAGAGACATGATAATGTAAATAATACATATGTATGCATGTGGAGGAAAAATTCATTGACACACATACAAATTTAGAAAAGAAGCTCTTCACATAATTTTCGTTTTTTTTGTAAATCCGAATTTCTAAAATAAATATATAAATATATATGTTCTGCATTTTCACGTAAGGTTGAGCCTTGGCAGAAATTGAGATTTTCATACGTTCCGTCTAAACTTCGTAGGTCAGTTAAAATATACCCAAAAAATTTTATCTCGATCATTTGGCGTGAAAGCTCGCCATATATTTTATTGAGTAAAATTAATTTTAAAATCTTTCACGACAAATTAGTTTGATTATTGATCTGAATAATAATTCAATTGAATATTCTGCATCCGATAGTTGCAAAAATTACTAAAATTCATTTTATTTAACAAAATGTTTAGATATTTTGGATATCTTTCACGCCAAATAGTCGAGATTATATTTTTTGTGTGCATTAATTTAACTGACAGAACAGAAGGTGTTCGCGAGATATTCATATGAGGCAGGGTGAGAATGATTTTGAGCAGGAGTCACAAATATGTAAACAGTCCTGTCGCCATCCTCATTATCCAATTTGTAATGTCTCCCCACAAGTTCTTTTTCTCCCCAAAACCTGTTGTCCTTCAAAATGTGACCTGTAATTATTTGTGTGTGTGCCTGTTTGTGATTGGTGCTCTGTGTCTTGGAGGTCGCCCTTCTGGTCCACCTCACCTAAATTATTGTGTAAAACTTGAACCATTCTCATTTCTGTGTGCGAGGAGGAACATTAGGCCCAGTCACTTCTAAATTGAGAATCACAATTTGTAATAATATTGATACCTGTGACACAATTAAAAACTCTAAATTGTAAAATTACTCCTCGTATTTGCCTTATCGTCGCACACATTATTACGCCGCCACACCCACCACCACCGTCGCCACATTGCACACTACATAATAATAATAAGTCCTCTCTCTCATTGTCGCCAAGTCATAACATCACACATTCTCACGAACATAAATGGTCTCGCCCTGAGTGTATAGTATTTCAAGAACAGAAGGAAAGTGGCGTATGTAGTTTCATGAAAATTTCAATTTCTGCCAAGGCTTAACTGTACATGGAAGAACAGTATATGTTCATCTTCATACGTAACAATTTAATATAAATTTGATAAATAATATTATATGTACTTATGCATATAAAGCGAAATTGTTTGAAGGGGTTTTTCCTAAATTTGTATTTGTGTTTTAATCAGTTTTTTATTCCAGATGCATATGTACATATGTATTTACATAATCATGTCTGTTATCAGAACTGTGGTCGCAATATAAAATTTTGCACAAAAGTGAAAAATATTGAAGTGACAGTGAAAAACAAAGTAATATATGTAAAGCGAGAGGAGTGGTGGAGACGCGTTGTTACGTTGAGTGGTGTGAGCGTTCTCCACTCCCACAACCCCTCACAGGTAGCAAAATAGCAGCCTTGCGCTCGTCACAAAAATCGTCATAGAGTGACCAAATGTCATTTTTAAACGTAAATTTTGTTACATTGCCTGACTACTATTACAAAATGCATCTAATGTATATGGTGGCATAGCTAGGTCCAGGTAACAGATGCCTAGTACCCCTAGTTAGTGATGGTTAATTCAAAAGAATCCTACATATGTAAGCCGGCTTCATTTATAAGTTTTCTTTAAATTATTCATCGACTTGACGTTGTTTTTTTAACTTAAGCGTTGCCTGTACATATTTTGTTAGAATTAGTACGACGATATTTACATGTTATCATACATATTCAATCCTACTACGTATATATGAACGAGTAGGTACAAGTATGCATCATAGTGCTTCACATCCAGGCATATTTATGTCTTTTATACTTGTATCATTCCAGTTTATTGTAGAGCACACTTGATAATAAATGTTATACGCCAAACGGCACATTATTTTTTATTAAAGACCATAGAAAATGAGACTAATGAAATTCCGCAGAGTATTAAGCAATTGGAGCATTGCCGAACTTTATGGTACACATCGATAGATAATGGCATTGCGAGTAATCTCATTTCTAAATAGGATGGAATTTTCACGCCCCAGAAACACGTGCTCATTTGACTAAATTGGAAGCGGCAAGATGATGAATTTGAATCTATCCTATTTATATCTTAGATTATCAATAGTACATATTTAGGGTCCTATGGGGTAAATGAGAGGAAATTTATAGAATTTTTCTATCTTATGTGTATAATTGCCTAGCCACAAAGGTTGGAAAATTCATTTACCCCAGACGACCTTAGATAAGTTAGATAGGTAAGTATACATATATGTATGTATATACTTATAAATACCTATGCATGACGCGCATTTATTTCGTTTATTATGTAATTATACCAGATTACAGTCACGGATTTACTATTTTTTGCTGGTTGAATTCAAGATTAATTATCCAAGTATTGCGACTTACCGACAATTTATGTACATATTGACACAAATATTGCATTCATGTCACAACTCAAGTGTGCCTCGGTTAAGGTTGGATTATCTGATTAGTGCGAACTACTTATGGGCGGCTGACACAAATAAATCAATTATCTAAGTGAATAAAAGGCAGCCTATTTAAGCCATTTATTACGTCATACTTAGTTAGTCGTATAATATTCTTGTGCCCGTTAACATATTCTCAATTTTCTCCTGCATCTGCATAACAATTGTGTGGATTCACGCAATGCCTGCTAAATCAGTAAGCTAATTGTATAATTAGTTCAAATTTTTATAAAAAAAGTTGATCCATTAATTTCAGGTCGTAGTATTTTTCCTTGCCGTGGTTATCCTTCTTGTCCAGGACGGCATTGCACAAACCAAACCTATGACTTATGATTGCAAAAAGAATGGGTTTTTCGCAATAGATACACAGACAAAGAAAGATAATTTTTGCCCCTGGATAGCTGAATTTTGTTCGGCCGGATTTGTCGCAAAACCTGTCAACTGTCCTGTTGGCAATTCCATCTGCGACTTTGTCCGCTGTACGTTCATCCCACAGTATGGGGTTTTCTCGACCGTATTTTACAAATGTGCTGAAGAAGTGCTACCAACGGATGACTTGTACCAGTTTGATGAAGTCAAACAAGCATGCTTTATGGTTTGTGATGAGTATTTATTTACTCATTCTTAATACTTGATACGGTTGATTAACAATTTGTGAATTATGTTTCCTAATATAGCTGCCAGCAGCTGGATAAGTTTCTGGGATACAGCGTGGCTGAGACGATTTAATGGCTTCCGATACTTCGTCATTGTAACTTAATCAGATATTGCAAAAACAAACTAGGCAAAATTTGAAAGTGTCTTTCTTTTAATTATTTTTTAACTTATTAAGTCCTAAGAGATTCGCAGCTGACATTTACATACGAACTTTACTTACATAGTAAGATCCCCACTCGTAAGTTGATGATAAGTACATACACACCTTCTTACTAATTAGTCCACGACCTGGGAAATATTTCAAGCTCAACGACACTAGTGATTCAATCAGGTGTGAGACCACCAATCTGATAAATATTATTCCTGAAACCGTCGCAGAATGAATTATGAAAATATTTCATACTTTTCTCTCTTTCTCTTATTCTTACAAATTTCCTTGTTATTTCTTGCTGAAGCTACGGCCCATCAAAATGTGGGTGGAAGTGGGAAAGTTTTATCAGAATCGTCCAGCAGGAACCCGAAACGTAAGACTTTCAAACAAATATTTGTACAGCACCGTTCTGGAAAAGTCTTAGTAAAATATAACACTTACATACTAGAATATTTATGTAGGTATACTGAATCACTAATTTTTTATATTTATCTCATTTTCACTTTTAGGCATGTACTGGCCATTTGTGAGTTATATCGTATCTGCCGGACCATGCGGGGATGGAGATGGGATTTGTTTACCAGGGTATGTAAAAACACACTTGACTAATTAACTTATTAATTTATCTCTAACTTTAAAACGTACTTCTCTCAGTGGAAAATGTAAAGTCCAGGGTGGCCGTAAGATCGGTGAATGTGGGTCAGGATTAGGAGATTGTTGTAGATGTAAGTTCTGCTATTATTAAACAAAAATATATATCTTTTTACAATTATAAAATCTTTTTCCTCATATTTAGTTTCTATGTCCTGTGACGAAACCACGAGCCGGAGAGAGATTAATGAGATCACGTCCACAATCTCGTCTCCCTCACCAATCACGGCAGATTGCCAATTCATTGTGAAAAGGGTACATGTTTATCCTTCAACTATTAGAAATACTTATTACTTAAATTTTAAGAGGCATAGTTAACAGTTTTTTTTAAACAAAAACCATAATGTTCCCAGAAACCGAAGTACTGTCAGATTAGGCTGGACTTTACAGAGTACATATCTAGTTCTGCAAATTTGGATGGTGTTTGTGACGTGGACAGCTTCACGGTCAAGGGAAGTTCCACAGTTTCTGGGGAGTTCACGACATGTGGTACTTTGACAGGGCAGCATAGTAGGTTTTATGATTTATAAAATTTTTTTTATTACAAAACCTTTTCTTTTTGATGATATTTGTATTCATTATGGCCACACGTTTTTTGTTTCTATGTTTAAGTGTACCTTGAATTTGGAGATTCCGACTCAATCCAAATAATTCCATCCTTCTCGTCCGGCGGAAATAATGCAAAGTACAGAATTTTGGTTACCCAAATAGCCTGCAAGTCGCCACAAAGAGGTAGAATACTTTCATGATTTATTGCCAGTTACTAATAAATACAACAGTTATTTGATATATGCAGTAACCCAATATATTGAACTATTTGTGCAGTTCCTTCGTATTGTCTCCAAAACTATCCCAGTGGTCGCGGTGTCGTCAAAAGCTTCGACTTCCCAAAGCAGCAGCAAAACAATCAACGATACACCGTTTGTGTGGCGGGTGTCACGTCGGATGCAATTATGGTAATTAATAGAGAGCAATTATCGATTGCTGAAGCCTTGTATGTAACATGGTGTAAAGTGGCATGCCAAAATTTTCTGGAAACATTTCTTATAGCTATTTTATCTTAAACAACTATTCTATTTAGTGGAATCTCTGCTCCGCCGCGGACGCTGGGACAGGAATCACACCATTTTTTATTTCCGGTCCAGCTCCTGCAAATCAGGATCATATCTGCCATAACACGCGAGACTGGGTCCAACCGAACGGGAGGAATCAGATATGTCTGGCCGAAAGTATTCCACGAGATGGGCTCGTTAGTATGTTCCAGATAGATATATCGAGTCATATTTTTTTTAACTGGTAACAAGCGATTATGACTCGGATACTATATACGTATGACGCTACCGCATGGTAATAAATCTGTTACTGGCTTAGAGAAAATTCTGACCTTACAAGAAAACATGGCAATAAATTACTCTACTTCGGTAACAGATTTATTATCATGTGTATCTATGTACTATATTATCACAGACAGGTAATCGGTTGTCACCAGATTATTTTCAGTGTATAAATAGCATCGCTAATAATAATTTCAGCCGCTATGAAGCCATTCACACTCAACGTCAACTTCAATGACCACGAGGTTGAGCCACTCCCATGCCCCCTGCTCTGGCAAGGGATCACTGATCCTGACCAATGCACTTTGGAAGCAGTGCAATTAGCCAATCCCAACAATGCCTGTGCAAGAACGCGACTTCAATCCTGCACCTGGATTATGGCAGCGTTACGATGTATTTGCAACCCGATTGAGTCGGACAATGAGAACGGGTTGAGTAATACGGGATTTTGCTTATCGTATGGACCAAAGAGTGCGGTGGGATAAGTCCAGTTCACGTATTACGCTCTGGTTCAATTCGTACAACTTATGAATAACTTATCCTTAGATTATGTTGCTACCAATTTATCTTTATTGCATATAGGATTTGTATTGTTTTTGCCATTTTCCAGCTAGTGATAAGTATATGTACGTATGTTAGTTTTATGACTGTACTTAAGAGAAATACATTTCTGTGTAGATACTAAAAACAGTAATATTGTTGACATGTGTACGTATCTCTAGTCCAGGAACAATCATGAAGTCAAAGTTCGTATGTAAATGTCAGCTGCGAATCTCTTAGGACTTAATAAGTTAAAAAATAATTAAAAGAAAGACACTTTCAAATTTTGCCTAGTTTGTTTTTGCAATATCTGATTAAGTTACAATGACGAAGTATCGGAAGCCATTAAATCGTCTCAGCCACGCTGTATCCCAGAAACTTATCCAGCTGCTGGCAGCTATATTAGGAAACATAATTCACAAATTGTTAATCAACCGTATCAAGTATTAAGAATGAGTAAATAAATACTCATCACAAACCATAAAGCATGCTTGTTTGACTTCATCAAACTGGTACAAGTCATCCGTTGGTAGCACTTCTTCAGCACATTTGTAAAATACGGTCGAGAAAACCCCATACTGTGGGATGAACGTACAGCGGACAAAGTCGCAGATGGAATTGCCAACAGGACAGTTGACAGGTTTTGCGACAAATCCGGCCGAACAAAATTCAGCTATCCAGGGGCAAAAATTATCTTTCTTTGTCTGTGTATCTATTGCGAAAAACCCATTCTTTTTGCAATCATAAGTCATAGGTTTGGTTTGTGCAATGCCGTCCTGGACAAGAAGGATAACCACGGCAAGGAAAAATACTACGACCTGAAATTAATGGATCAACTTTTTTTATAAAAATTTGAACTAATTATACAATTAGCTTACTGATTTAGCAGGCATTGCGTGAATCCACACAATTGTTATGCAGATGCAGGAGAAAATTGAGAATATGTTAACGGGCACAAGAATATTATACGACTAACTAAGTATGACGTAATAAATGGCTTAAATAGGCTGCCTTTTATTCACTTAGATAATTGATTTATTTGTGTCAGCCGCCCATAAGTAGTTCGCACTAATCAGATAATCCAACCTTAACCGAGGCACACTTGAGTTGTGACATGAATGCAATATTTGTGTCAATATGTACATAAATTGTCGGTAAGTCGCAATACTTGGATAATTAATCTTGAATTCAACCAGCAAAAAATAGTAAATCCGTGACTGTAATCTGGTATAATTACATAATAAACGAAATAAATGCGCGTCATGCATAGGTATTTATAAGTATATACATACATATATGTATACTTACCTATCTAACTTATCTAAGGTCGTCTGGGGTAAATGAATTTTCCAACCTTTGTGGCTAGGCAATTATACACATAAGATAGAAAAATTCTATAAATTTCCTCTCATTTACCCCATAGGACCCTAAATATGTACTATTGATAATCTAAGATATAAATAGGATAGATTCAAATTCATCATCTTGCCGCTTCCAATTTAGTCAAATGAGCACGTGTTTCTGGGGCGTGAAAATTCCATCCTATTTAGAAATGAGATTACTCGCAATGCCATTATCTATCGATGTGTACCATAAAGTTCGGCAATGCTCCAATTGCTTAATACTCTGCGGAATTTCATTAGTCTCATTTTCTATGGTCTTTAATAAAAAATAATGTGCCGTTTGGCGTATAACATTTATTATCAAGTGTGCTCTACAATAAACTGGAATGATACAAGTATAAAAGACATAAATATGCCTGGATGTGAAGCACTATGATGCATACTTGTACCTACTCGTTCATATATACGTAGTAGGATTGAATATGTATGATAACATGTAAATATCGTCGTACTAATTCTAACAAAATATGTACAGGCAACGCTTAAGTTAAAAAAACAACGTCAAGTCGATGAATAATTTAAAGAAAACTTATAAATGAAGCCGGCTTACATATGTAGGATTCTTTTGAATTAACCATCACTAACTAGGGGTACTAGGCATCTGTTACCTGGACCTAGCTATGCCACCATATACATTAGATGCATTTTGTAATAGTAGTCAGGCAATGTAACAAAATTTACGTTTAAAAATGACATTTGGTCACTCTATGACGATTTTTGTGACGAGCGCAAGGCTGCTATTTTGCTACCTGTGAGGGGTTGTGGGAGTGGAGAACGCTCACACCACTCAACGTAACAACGCGTCTCCACCACTCCTCTCGCTTTACATATATTACTTTGTTTTTCACTGTCACTTCAATATTTTTCACTTTTGTGCAAAATTTTATATTGCGACCACAGTTCTGATAACAGACATGATTATGTAAATACATATGTACATATGCATCTGGAATAAAAAACTGATTAAAACACAAATACAAATTAGGAAAAACCCCTTCAAACAATTTCGCTTTATATGCATAAGTACATATAATATTATTTATCAAATTTATATTAAATTGTTACGTATGAAGATGAACATATACTGTTCTTCCATGTACAGTTAAGCCTTGGCAGAAATTGAAATTTTCATGAAACTACATACGCCACTTTCCTTCTGTTCTTGAAATACTATACACTCAGGGCGAGACCATTTATGTTCGTGAGAATGTGTGATGTTATGACTTGGCGACAATGAGAGAGAGGACTTATTATTATTATGTAGTGTGCAATGTGGCGACGGTGGTGGTGGGTGTGGCGGCGTAATAATGTGTGCGACGATAAGGCAAATACGAGGAGTAATTTTACAATTTAGAGTTTTTAATTGTGTCACAGGTATCAATATTATTACAAATTGTGATTCTCAATTTAGAAGTGACTGGGCCTAATGTTCCTCCTCGCACACAGAAATGAGAATGGTTCAAGTTTTACACAATAATTTAGGTGAGGTGGACCAGAAGGGCGACCTCCAAGACACAGAGCACCAATCACAAACAGGCACACACACAAATAATTACAGGTCACATTTTGAAGGACAACAGGTTTTGGGGAGAAAAAGAACTTGTGGGGAGACATTACAAATTGGATAATGAGGATGGCGACAGGACTGTTTACATATTTGTGACTCCTGCTCAAAATCATTCTCACCCTGCCTCATATGAATATCTCGCGAACACCTTCTGTTCTGTCAGTTAAATTAATGCACACAAAAAATATAATCTCGACTATTTGGCGTGAAAGATATCCAAAATATCTAAACATTTTGTTAAATAAAATGAATTTTAGTAATTTTTGCAACTATCGGATGCAGAATATTCAATTGAATTATTATTCAGATCAATAATCAAACTAATTTGTCGTGAAAGATTTTAAAATTAATTTTACTCAATAAAATATATGGCGAGCTTTCACGCCAAATGATCGAGATAAAATTTTTGGGTATATTTTAACTGACCTACGAAGTTTAGACGGAACGTATGAAAATCTCAATTTCTGCCAAGGCTCAACCTTACGTGAAAATGCAGAACATATATATTTATATATTTATTTTAGAAATTCGGATTTACAAAAAAAACGAAAATTATGTGAAGAGCTTCTTTTCTAAATTTGTATGTGTGTCAATGAATTTTTCCTCCACATGCATACATATGTATTATTTACATTATCATGTCTCTGTCATTAGCACTGAGGTCACAATATAAAGTTTAATACAATCAAAAGCAAAAAAAATTGTGAAAGTGAAAGTGAGAAAAAAACAATATGAAGCAAGAGGAGTGGTGTGGACGCGTCTTTACGTTGAGTGGGGTGAGCCAGCTCGACTCCCACAACCCCCACAGGCAGCAAAATGATGCCTTGCGCTCGTCACAAAAATCGTCATAGAGTGACCAAATGTCATTTTTACACGTAAATTTTGTTACATTGCCTGACTACTATTAAAAAATGCATCCAATGTATATAGTGGCATAGCTAGGTCCAGGTAACAGATGCCTAGTACCCCTAGTAAGTGATGATCACTTGTATTTCAGTCTTTTAGAATTACCACGATAATATGTGACCCACTAATACGTAATAAAACTAGATTTGTATATTTAATAAATTATGTATGTACTTACTTGTATTGATTGATTGATTGATTGATTGATTGATTGATAGGTTTTTATTAAAGGTGTCGGACGAGCGTCAGCACATGTACTGATTTTCAGCTCTAGACACCTGCAGACATAACTCGAATAAAAATTTGACAAAGCAGATATAGATAAAATAATTAACTTATAGATAATTTACAGATAAATCTTAGCTTGAAGTTCGTAGTATTAATCATTATATAATTATTAGCGCAACATAATCGTGTCGTTAAAATGCATTGAAATGGTAATCCAAACGGTAGGCGGTCCAAGTAGTCGTAGAACAAGTACAGAATACATTACAAAGTCATGTATTGTACAAAAATACTTGTAAGTATTCAAATATAATAATTCTAGACCTAATATTCTTCGTCCATTCGGTTAAGTGGAATTCTGATATGCTGAAGGTTATGTACAATAAACTAAACCTTAAAAAAGGATATCACAGGTGAGTCTTGGATGTGCGATTAAAATAATTAAATAAATTCCACCTACATAATAAAGGTCCAATATCATCAGCATCGTCGCCCTCTGAATATTTCCAAATATTAACAAATATTTCATTTCATATTATGATTGTGCACAACAAGCAAACTGAACGGAAATCCGTTGATAGTAATTTTAAAATGGCCGCAGATTTGTTATATAATTCATATTCTAAACAATTCATCAGAAAATATTCCAAAGACAAAATAAATAGACAAAACCTGCCTGCTAGAAATCCAGTTTAACGGCATTTTTCGAACATTCTTTCTACCCGTTGTGTTGACCACCTTGACCTTGGTGTGTACTTGCTGCACAGTGATCTTTATTCGACTCTGGAGAGACTTTCTAACCAATCCAGGACTCCTTTTGTTACCCGTTGGTTATCTTAATTCTATCCCGATCTACGCTTCATCTCCACCGTTTCCGGAAAAGTGAACGTCTCATCGGGCAAGTTTGTTCGAGATATGCGAAAACATAGTGATGCCGCAACAACTGGTGTGGCAAGTCGCGCCAAGTTGAAAAAGCTTATAGCAATTTCTGATCTAAAAATCGGATTCCGTGGTAATTTCATCGATCATCGAACACCCCATGTCATGTTGAACTTTTGTTTGCTACAAATTGCAAACTTGCTGCTGTTATCTGGCTAATATTTATAATTTTCAGATAAGTCTTCTAAAAATTGTGTGAGTTAGGTTATTATCACTCAGAGGCATTCTCACTTAATAATAATTGATATCGTTTTCATATGCACGAAATTTATGAATGATATTCGAGGAAGCGTATTTAAGCATTTTAATAAGCCTATAATCTTATCAAATTAATCTGCATTTCACTCGAGGCTTGTGCTTGCACCATTAAGGTGCAACACCTATTCAGCTGAATAATGGGGCCGTCCACTATTGAATCGCCCACCTAAAAACAAATGCAAGCAGGTGACCATCCTAACAGTGATGCACATTTTTATTCAACATTCTTACGTAAAATTGTAATCTGGTAAAATAAATTTGAAATTGTATTTACTTATTTGTTTCTATTTTTCCAAATTTGATAAAAGCTCATAAAACCTTTGACTATGTGATTTTAAATAAATATGATTGTGTCATACAAACCGTCAATTTTTTCAAAACAACAAGACGTCACTGATTTACGTATTTACCTTATGAAATTTTGCAAGTAAAATATTAGACTTGCAATTACTAAACTTGTCTTACTTGTAAGGTAAGCTTCGTAAATTTGGCAAATAGGATTTATTTTATTTTAGTCTTCGCGGAAAACTACCCGCCCGGGCTGCTGTGGATTTGCCAGTGGTATGTTTTGCATGTAGATATTTCTCGATAGAAAAGATAAGAATGTGCTATTTATTTTATGTAGGGGGCACTAACTAAAATTGAAGCTATTGAAATTATTGGAGAAATTGTGGAATCCAAGTAAATTTTTGGTGTGTAAGCTAAAAATAAGAAAAAAAATTATTAAAATCGGATTAAAAATTTAATACAATATATAATAAATTTGTTACTTGTAAAAACACCCTGTCCTGGTTTTGTGAAAATTTTTAGCATCATATAAATTTGTAACTGCATTACTGTTAGTTGCTAATCTACGACAAATTCTTGCAGACGGAAATATGTACATACATAAGTAACAGGACGGTTATTCAATTATTCTTATTGTTAACCGCAAATCTTTGTGCATAATTGAAATTTAATTGAAATTAATTGTAATGTAAATGTAATTCATATTAGTATTGTAATGCAATTTATTTTAATTTAACTTATCCATAAACGGATTGAGAAGTATGTAGTGTACGTTTTGAAACTACATACTCCTACGTATCTGGTTAGTCATGTTCCTTGTTTTTCTTTATATTCTTAGTGGTAGGTTAAAGCACTGTTGGTTCTGCAAGGACGCTTTTGCCAGTCACAAAATGTCGGTCCTTCAAACATCTCATGGTGTTTACGGAAACTTGCAATTTTCGAGCAATTTATCTGCCTCCTTGTAATGTTTGTATTTAAATGTGAATTTCTGTTCTTGACGGAAAATTATTATTCCCCAGTTGGAAAAAAAGATTTGGATAAAGAAATATAACATGCGGAACAAAAACATCACGCTGGCGTTTTTTAAGTGAGTCAATAGTGTCACACACTGTAATTATATACTTGTTAAAAATAACCTTTTAGAAATTAACCAAGCGTAGTTTCTAAGCTTAGCACCGACATAAACCATCAACCAGTTTCGTCAAGGTTAAATTCCTCACGATTATATAAATCTACCTTTATTGAACTACTGTACACAGAGGAGCATGCTTTAATGTCATTCACCATGGAGGACAAGGCCTTAATCATTTCAGGATTCATTGTTGTATTACTGGATCTGCTCTTAACCACGGATCGGCGAGTGATTTAGAGCTTAGTCTTTTAATCGCATTAATTTTAAGGTTCGGTCTTCCCAAACTTTTTAAAAATTCCCTCTGCAAAATCCATGTCGGGCAAAACGGTTGTGACATTTTGAAGCACAACTGCAGCTTTAATATCGGACAGTTCTTTAATTGGTCCAATTCGCGTTATCTATAGATAGCAAGATGAGTTTAATAATCTTGTTAAAAAGCAAATTATAATAACATCAATACCACAAGTACTATCCATGCTAAATTGATGTGCTACCAATCCCGCTGTCCACACTCCCTAAAGCAACGTTGGTCATGTTGGTTCCATCTTCGGTTTTTTGTGCTTGGGAGATTGGCTGATGTGAAATTGCGAAATCATTGACGGATAAACATTCCAGACGATTCTCAATGGTCTTTAGAATCTCTTCGAAAGTCGGTCGTTGATCTCGCGGACATTTAAATATTGCTTGTGATAAATTACTCATAAAGCTATTTGATTTGGTAGGGCAACACATTGGATAGAATCCTTTGCAAATTCGTCGTACAATT
This sequence comes from Folsomia candida, assembly GCF_002217175.1. Taxonomy (NCBI): domain Eukaryota; kingdom Metazoa; phylum Arthropoda; class Collembola; order Entomobryomorpha; family Isotomidae; genus Folsomia; species Folsomia candida. Next base: position 48,144 of record NW_019091239.1, read on the forward strand.
TCCTGTCAAAATAAAACATCATTACCTCAGTGTTTTTTGGATCAGAACTTGATCAAAAAATGGAGTATGCTTTGACGGCGTTTAAAAATCGTATGTTTAATCGATGTTTTTTCAGGAAATGCATAAACCACTGTGTTTAGGAGACCCTGAATCTAAGCTCGATTGTCCAGAAAGCAGATTCTCCTCTCCATTAGCTACAAATATCTGAGGTGTTCCAACAAGAATTTATTCATACCACCACATTGTTTGTCCCAAATTCATGAAATGGAACCTTC